>NC_133289.1:24309150-24357118 GCF_005239225.2 Populus alba
TCCATCAACAAATGAACCACTGTGCTTGCCACCTCTGGGAACTTGATGGCACAAGAATGGATGGCTGGATGAGCATTTGCCTGTACTCACCATTCTTCTCAAGCTCTCCATTTTGAGTCTTTCATAACTTCCTTCTTCAACATGAGAACAACCTCGGTGATGTTCCTTGGGGTGATCAAATCAAGGGCAATATCTAGAGTCTTTTTCTGAATGTCTAGATTCGGGCTGGATAGCGCCCTAAGCACATCCATAATCCTGTCAACCATGATCTCTCTATGAGAAGACTTGAGCTCATTCAGACGATCAAGAACTATAAGCTTCACATTATTGTCACTCTGAGAAATTAGAAGCTGGCAATAGGTGCTGGCAGCAGCTCTAATAGCAGTAGGTGCAGATGACAAAGAAACAAGTGTACTAGCACACTCATAAATAACTGCATTAGAAGGGGCATTCAGCAATGATATAATGATCTTAATGTATTTTCCCTTCTCTCCTCGATTTGTTCTGCAAACCTTCCGAATCAACTCTAAGACAACCATCTGCAGCAGTTCACCCCATTCAGAGACCTTATCAACATTGGTCAAGAGGTAATTAGTGGCCCGATCTTGATCACAATTAAAGAGCATGAGAAAAGCATTCCTCTTAGCTGATTGATCTAGTTCTGTTGACAGAACCTTCTCAATCATTTCTGGAGCATCAACCAAAAGCTGCTCACCATGAGGAAGCTTATAAATGGCCATCACAGCTGAGATAGCATTCCTCCTAATGAATGGATGTCGGTGCTCTAGATTCTGAAGGACTGAAGGGATAAGTGGTTCAATTATTTCTGTCTCATTCAATCTACAGAGAAACCTCAATGTCACCCCACGAATGTATTCATTGGGGTGCTGAAGATTGTTCCTCAGGTTTGGCATATGAGAATCATCTCTGGTAACACCCTCCCCTTGGCATCCTTCTTGTCAATAATCTCCAGATACAGAAGCAAAAGTTTCTGGACTGTGTGGTCTTCTGATGGCAGGACATATCTGACTATGGTGATAAACAGTTGTGGTAAGGTTTCCCCATTTAATAGAAGACTAATTGCCTTCTTCATGGCATCGATCTTAGCCAACACATCACTGCCTTCAAGCGCCTCTTTGATCTCTGTAGCTATAGCTGGGGTCCCTTTATCAAAAGTGCACAAGAAATGTACAAGACTTCTCCATCTCTTTTTTATTTCCTGGTAATACAAAAAAAGTCATGTTAACTGAAATCAATATAAGATAAACAGACAAGGAAAGGAAAAAAGAGAACCGACTATGAAAAACAAAATGTAAGAACAACTAAATAAATAAATAAAACACGTTTCCTGTCTCTTCCAAATAGTTCATCTCTATTCAGCAAAGCACAAGATTCAAAAAAATACCAGAAATATCATGATATATAAATTTAGCCTCTCTATTTCATAATATTAAGCCAACAGACACAACTCAAATTCTTTAACAACATCCTACCATTTCCATCTAATACAGTTAGAATTACCACAGTGACCAAACTTATTCTACCTACATTTACAGATACCACATGATTTAACATGTTCCATTCGCATAATAATGTCGATTTGAAGGACACCAAATTTGCAACTAGAAGCAAAATCAAATCAGCACTAGGCATTAAAATTTAACATCATTCTCATTTTAAATTCTTCAAATCGTAAACACTAATCAATGTGATCACTAATTTAACAAAACAAAACAAATTCAACCTTCTCTTCAAACAATTCAGCACCACCGAATTCTCACAAACTCCCAACTATTTCCACTAGTGTTCCCAAATCACCACATTCTTACAACTTTCCATCAAAATTCACACACAAATCACTAACCAAATTTTTACCTAAATTACAGATCCAGCACAATTAACACATATGTAACTAAATCTGTAATTAGCACCAAAACCAAAAACATTAAACAATAACAACTAATCAACTAAATTACTAAAAAATAATCAAAATTAGATCTAGAAATTAAAAAAAAAAAAACGCATTTCAGATCTGCTCAGTCTAAACTCAGATCAGAATCCTAAATACAAAGCAATAATCAATCAAAAGTCGTCGTCTTATATTGTGAGCACATCGAAACCTAAAAATCAATCAATTAGAGCCATAAATGATAGTAATGATAATTCAAAACAGATAAAAGAGCAACAACTTTGCGTACTGAGAAAATGGAATCACTTTCTCGGAATCCAAACAGATCGAGAGAGAATTAGAGAGGCAAAACGAAACGTATAACGATGAGGTGAGATCCAAATAGAAGAAAGAGAGAGTGCGTGTGGAATTCAGTGAGAGATAGAGAGAGAATATATTTGGCTGACCCGAACAGATCCAGCTCTTGTGTTCTTTATAAGCGAAGGAAGATAATAGAGGAAGAGGAGAAGGACTTTGGGTGTAATTATTTGAAGTTGGTTATGGTTTTTTGGGTAACTGAAGTTCATAAACCTGACCCGGTCCATGATTCTGTACAGGCCCAAAAACCAGGTCACGGGCCGGGTAACTACAAGATGAACAGTCCAACTCCAAACCTAACCAACTTTAGCGTCCTCCACTTATTTACCCGCCATTAATTTCCATCTTTGCCCACGCATTATCCGTTATCCTTGTTTCCCTCTCCTCTGCCTCTCTAAGCTCCACCTTCATTTCCATGGCTGATCATTAATGGGTTTTTTCACTTCTACCATCACCAGCAATGCCATGCAAAATCATCTTCTCTCCCTCTATTCTACTAAGCTCCCATCATCAAACCCATTACCCACTTTCAAAATCACCTTCTCTTATTCCTCTACACCCACTCGTCGTAGGTTTCACAAGCCTCATCATAGTCTCAAACGCCTTACCTTTCGTATAGTTCAGCTCACTAGAAGAAGACAATTGGAACAGATTTTTGAGGAAGTCGAGAGTGCTAAGAGAAGGTATGGGAAGTTAAATACGATAGTTATGAATGCGGTGATAGAAGCTTGTGTGCGTTGTGGGGATACCGAGTCTGCTCTTAAGGTGTTTGATGAAATGTGCAAGTCAGAAAGTTGTGGGGTTGATGGTGTCTCTTATGGGACTCTGTTAAAGGTACTTGAATTTGAAATGGGGTGTTCTATTTTCGTAACTTTTGTTTTGATGTCATATTAGTTTGACTTTTACTTCAATTATTGTTCGATAGGGTTTGGGTATGGCTAGAAGAATTGATGAAGCATTTCAGATATTGGAATCAGTGGAAATGGGTACAGCAGTTGGAAGTCCAAAGTTGTCGGCTCCGATGATATTTGGTCTCTTAAATGCTCTAATATCAGCAGGTTTGTAAAATAAGAGATGAAGTTATGACTTTGTTTTGTTTCCAGGTTCTTTAGTGGTAGCACTTGAAACTTTTAAGAGCTTTTCTTGATTAGGATTACCATTTCATGATAAGACATCGAGCCCAAATTTGAAATATCTTGGACAAATTGCCTTTTCGTTGCTTGTATTAGTAAATTGTCTTTACTTATTGTGGTCTCACTACAAGCATGGGGTTTTTTTTTATTGATATTTTGAAAATCATGAGCTTATTTATATTGCTGCATTTGCACTGCTGTAGTGCAGGAGATATACGCCGAGCTAAGGGTCTTCTAGCCCGCTATGGTTATTTGCTTCATGAAAGCTGCAATCCTTCCATCTTGGTATATAACTTATTAATGAAGGTTGAGCACTGATCTGTACTTTTGGGTTTCATGGCATTCCAATGAGAAACAAATATCTAGTATTTGTTATCATTTTAAACGTCTTTCTCTTTGACCTTTCAGGGATATATAAGTGCTGGCTGTCCTCAAGATGCCTTGCCTGTGCATGATGAAATGTTGGAGTTAGGGTTAATCCCTGACAGGCTCACCTATAATACTCTGATATCTGCAAGTGTGAAGGCTGGGAAATTGGATGCTGCTATGCAGTTCTTTGACGAAATGAAGGTCACAAGCATGCATTTGAAAGGCCAGTTTAGAGCCTCTGTATACAAGAAATTAGGTTGTTGCACAAGAAGTTACGTTAGTTTAGTTAAATTATTAAACCCTTGATCTTTTTCAGGACAAAGCACAAAATTTTAGCCGTGACAAGCTTTATCCGGATGTTGTCACTTACACAACATTACTTCAGGTCAGTGAATTGTGCATGTATACTTTATTTTGTGATGAGGAGTTTGTGGAAATTTGAATTTGAGAATTTAGAAAATTTACCAAAGTGTTCAAAAACCATTTAACAAAATGGCATGCTTATTTTACTGCTGAAGTGGCCTCTTGATCTTCTTGTGTGTGAGTCAGAGATTGCAGTTAAAAAAATTGTGTTTTAATTGTTTTATTGCTTTCCTTTCCTCTGCAGGGCTTTGGTGGTGCCAAGGATCTCCTGTCAGTTCTGAAGATTTTCTCTGAAATGAAATTGCATCGGAATTTAGTTATTGATCGAACTGCATTCACAGCAATGGTTGATGCAATGCTAAACTGTGGTTCCATGAATGGTATGCCACACTTGGATTTTTACTCAGGGTTCTGCAGTGCTGATCAATTTAGGTTATAAGCTGCATTGGAATTGAAATTTGAATTAATATCAGCATTTTGTAATACTTAAGCATTTAACCATATATGCATGCATGTATTCTTTTAAAAAAGTGCTTTCTGTTTTTTTCATGCTGAATAGTACCATCTGATTCATTTTAATGGGTGAAGGCTACACAAAGTGTAGTTGAACTTCTACTTCTTTCACTTCTGACGCTAGCTGTCACACCCCTCTTCAAATTACTTTGGTAATGCATCTTAGTATCTTTGATTATATTCACTTTATAATAGTGCTTTAAGTTAGTTAAGTAAACCAACCTCTCTAATTGCTTCTTATTGTTACCTAATCAATTAAATTTACCAACCAGACATGTATTTATAAGCATACACAACCTGCTGTCCATTAAACAAACTTATATGACATCTTGTTGTCTTGTCTTGATCATTCACTTACATTTTACATCTTTGTACGTAGCTATCCTATTGATCAATTATGCACTAAAAGAGTCCATGCATGATACGTTTACATGTGCATTTACATGTGTAATGACCCATACTCAAAAGCTAACCTATGAAAGATACAATAGCATCACTTAAGTTAAACTTCAAGCTAGGACTCCAAAGACTCTTCGGTTGGTATCCTATCTCCTGAGCCCTCTTTCAATCTCATCTTGATTCTATGAAAATAATTTATCAACTACTAATGAGATGACCCAGTGAATGATTAAAGAAATAAGCATGGGAAACTTCATAAGTTTTCAACATATATATGCCTAACATCATATCGACATAATATTTGCACAAGTAAACATGTATGACAATTGAATGTCCATATCTCATATCCATATACTACTCAATGGTAGCATATGTTGCATTAGGTGGCCACAATTTCATGTAAAGCAAGCTTTCCTCATTTCACATATCATGTGCAATTATATCAACACAATATTTGGCTAAAACATATCTTTCACTTTAAAAAACACATAATGCTTCAATCTTTCATGGTCATACTCTTAGTTAGCAATCGTCATTTGAAGTTTCCATTGAAAACTAAGGTTATGCATAAATATTCTGAAAATCTGGCAAGCCTTTAAAGAAATTCTTCATACATAAAAGCATCCAAAAAACAATAGGATTTATGCATACTTATTAATTTAATCACTCACCATAAGCTTTAGCCCTTTTCCCCCTACTTTTTCCTTTACTTTCTTTTATAACCTCACAATCTATCTTTGGTTTTCTTTCTAACAATTCTAATGAATTTAAACCCCAATACCTTACAATTTGTTCTTGGAATACATGGTTTTGTAGTGTTAGTTTATAGGATGGTGTTTAGCTCTCTCTTAAGTTCAAGAAATGGAAGAAAAGGATGTAGTTGGTTGTGAAAAGTTTGAAGGAAAACACATCTCTCTACCTTCCTTTTGACACCTGATAAGCATGACATGCCAAAACTTGTCTTCCTTCACCTACTTAATCATGCAAAATTTATCCTACTTCACCTACTTAAGTTAGTAATTGCATTTTGAACCTTGTTTTCTTTAGTTCTTTGACTTTTGTCCCCTAATTTTCTCTAATTTTGCATTATTCTAAAGAAATCACCAATTATAGTCAATGCAAATTGGTGTTACACCAGCAATGGTTCTAAATTATTCTTTATATATAAACAGAGCAAAAGTCTTATAAGCACTCATGAGATATTTGCTGTGATACATCTAGGTGCTCTCTGTGTATTTGGAGAAATAATAAAACGTGCTGGTGTGAACCCAAAGCTTCGACCAAAGCCTCACCTCTATCTTTCCCTTATGCGTGCTTTTGCCAGTCAAGGAGATTACAATATGGTAAAAAATCTGAACCAGCGATTGTGGCCAGATTCATCTGGAGCCATCTCTCTAGCTTTTCAAGAAGAAGCAGATCATCTTCTCATGGAGGCGGCTTTAAATGATGGCCAGGTACTACAAACAACTGTGCTATTGCACTTGCTTTGTGTTTTTACTTTCTTTAAATGATAAAGCTACTCTTGTTTCCAAATAGTACTACTCTGTGATTAGGATGTGATTGGGAAATTACTGAACATTACAATGTTTGTGTGTTATCCTTTTGTCAGGTTAATGTGGCTCTGGAAAATCTCACAAATGTTGTACTAAAATGGAAACGGATACCATGGACAAGTCGAGGAGGCATGGTATGTAATTGCAATTTACTCTTCATGACTAAATGAAATGAAATGAAGAGTGACTATGATTTAGGTTTCATATCTAGTAATCTTTTTAACTGGATGCTCTGTATTATGCAATGTTGGAATCAGCTGAAATGTTATTTCTTACTGCTTGTCAACTGGCTCAGAGCATTACAAGTGTTTGGCGGATTCGTTGACTTTTTGGGAAACCAGTGTTAATAACATCTTTCAGACATTTCTTGATGGAACCTAAATTTCCATAACTTATTTAGTGCTTTGTCAACTCAGCCTAGAATTTTGTATTTTGAAATTATGCAATGTTACATGTGACTTTTTAAGTAATGGCTGTTATTTCTTACTAAAGTTGTTCAACCCTCAATTTACCTTTGAAACGTAGGTTGCTATGCGCATAGAGGCCTTGTTGGGATTCACCAATTCCATATTCAGTCCTTATCTGCTTCCTCAGGTATGTGAGTTTATTTATCAGCATTCATGTTCTTGAAGCATATATGGATCTCCTATTGACTGATAATGAAAAAAACACAAGATGGATACATGTTGAGACTGGATCCACCACGAGTGATTCTTTTACATGAATGGCTCTTGCCAAGAACGCGACCCAATTAAATAACCCTTAGTTAGCAAATATTTGGTCCTTGTTGGACTCTTTAATAAACTTGTTTGTGGATGAAAGATGCCAGTATGCGACTGAGAGTTTCTCACCTGTGATAACTTAAGGTCATGTTTGATGATCTACAAGCTACAGATCACCACGTGAACCTCTCTGACAATCTTGAGTTCAACCTCTCTGTTCAGGTATCACCAAGTGAACCAATCGAGAGCATCATGATGCCACTAAAAGCAGCTAAGCCTTTACTTGGTACCCTCCACTTGAAGAAAGTGGTTATGCGCTTCTTTTGGGATCAAGTTCTGCCTATTGTAGATGACTGGGGCAGCTGTGTGGGACTTTTGCATCGTGAAGACTGCACCGAGGTACTTTACCGTTCTTCCTTCTCAGTGACTGCAGATTATAAATTTTTTGACTCACCTAGTTAAATTCCACCATTATCAAGTCTCACTTGATGCTTATTTGGATGCATGATGATGATGTTTTAAATATTTTGCAGTTGAATGCCCCCCTGATGACAATGATGAGAAGCCCTCCACCTTGTGTTACAACCACGACGTCTATCAGCCATGTGGTTGATCTAATTTTAGAAAAGATGTATAGAATGGTTGTTGTTGTAAAATATAGTAATTTAAACAGTTCTACTAACAGCTCAGGTTCTAAAACTGTTGGAGTTTTTACAGCTGAACAATTGTTTAAACTTGTTGTGCCTGTACAACGGCCATTGGAGCAAGAAAGAACTCTTGGTAGAAGATGGTGTGAGGATTTTGATGCATAATTGTATTTGTTACTCGACTGAATTCCTGTGCATTATCCTATTAAAGAAGAGTCTTCTCATTTACTTTGATTAAAGAAGTCTCGGATTTCTAATTATTAGAGGGTATAATTCAGCCTCTTTCTATCCAATACTTCCACCACCACCACCTACATTTCATCACTTTTGACACCAAAACCACATTGTCCTCCACCAACACCATCATTATACTCGTCATGAACACTACTACCTTATAATATATTAATATTAATTATTTATTTAGTAATTGATTGTTGTCTGAATAAGGGAAGGAATTTTGCACTGAATGGGTTCGGGTAGTTTGCTTGCAAGGTAATTAGTTCAGTCCTTTTCTTTTACTTGGTGGGTTAGAATTTCTTTCCAATTCTAAAAGTCTTGAAAATTTTTAAAATATAAAAAAGTATTATTTTTATAAATTTCCGAGTAAAAAAAATATTTTAAACTATAAAAAAATCAGCTTTTATTTTTTACTTTTCCTTGAAAAGGTCTATTATATTTCATACAAGTAGGTCTGTTCCTTTGAACAAGAAAAAAAATATTTTGGTTTAATAGCAGAAAAAAATATTTGGTTTAATAGGTTATCCATAAATTTATAAAATCATTGAATTAAATTACTTAAATTCATTTAATTAAAATAATATTATTTTATTTTTAATTAAAAAAATTAATTGAGTTAATATTTTGTATAATTTAACTAAAATTCATTCAAGTTGGGTGAACAGGTTCAGCCGGGTTTAACCACCATAATCACAAGTGTCCTGAAACTAAGTCAGCAAGAATAAGATAACAGATGTTATAAGAAGATTAAAAAAAAAAAAATAGAAACAATTATATAATTAAGTGGCCGGTGACATTTTAACAGCATTTTCACATCCCGAAATGACACTCCAATGATAAAAAAAGAATTTTCTCAGAAATCTAGGTCAAACGATGCAAATAGTGCATCTGTGATTTATCAAGTCTAACCCCCCTGTCACCCACCAAGACATGAAATTCCTCACGGTGGTAGCAGCAAAGTATACTGACAGACACGCTTCCTTGTAATAACCGTGTATCTTACATCACAATCTTCTTCTTGTCCTAACTCTCCTATAAATTCCTTCACTCATAAGCTCTAAGCTACGAAAGAAATCAGAACTCAAAACGGGGAAGCAGAAGTGGTCAGCTTTTGGCCCTTTGAAGAGGGCAGCCAAGAAAATAAACTTTGTACTGAGCTTCAATTTCAGAAAGTGGCGATTGGCTTCAATTCTTAGCATTGCGTCTTCTTCTTCCTCTAGAAGGACAAGGAGGTTGAGCATTAATGATAGAATTGGATTGCATGGGGCAATTGAAGATGTTGAATCAGATCATCAAAAGTACAAGCCAGTTCGAACATTTGAAAGGGTTAGAAGTTATGGCTCGCCAGATGAAGATATTGATAAGAGGGCTGAGATTTTTATTAATAATTTTCGACAGCAACTGTTAATGGAAAAGCAGGTTTCTTTGCAGCTGAGGTATTACAGAGGGAATAGTTTTGGAAGGGATTACTGAAGAGAATGCCAATCTATTAATAAATTTTTGTTGTGAGAAAATGATGTTAATTTCTTGTTTCCATTTGTTGGGATGCAGGAGAAAACTTGAATTGTAGTTCTTTCAATGAACAAAACGCCTATCTGCCATCAGCTGTAGACATGTTATTTGAGGCACAAGATTTATCAGCTCTAAGATCAATACCTGCAATTTGGAGTTCGTCTGAGGGAAAGTATGCAATCTATAAAGTGGCAAGAAATTTCATCAGAATGCTCATTAAAATCCTGTAAAACTTCATAAAACTCAAAATATCATAAGAAGCAACAAATCTATTTCTGACACAAGGAACTCGCACACCAAAGTGCATGGCAAGCAATCAAATTCAAAACTTGACACAACTGGACAACGGGGAAGCCCTACTCGACATTAAGGATGTTTTCCATGCGAAACCCAGTTCAGGTTCCAAGTCATGGTTGACAACTATTTAAAATGCGATCAAATCTGAAGAGTAGTGGCAATTGTGATGATAAATCCTGTTGCTTTTAGGCTAGCCGAAAATCAAGCTTAACTAAAGATATTGAATATTGTTGCATTTTCCCCTTGATCTATAGGGTAATCTATTATTATATGAACTCTTCTTGTTGCAGCAATCATCGATTTTTGCATGATTGGACTCCAGAGAAGTCAATCTTCAAGTTTCTTTATATATTATGCTTACCTGAGTTGGTTGGTTTCTTTATAATCAAAGATACTAGGGTAGCACTTCTACTGAGTCCTGCCCTCCTAATAAAGGGAAAGGAAACAATAGAAAGAATGAAATTTCAAGGAGAAAGAAGCTGCTTGGAGTCGAGAGATTAAATGTACAACTCAGATGCTTGAAGACTGTTCCAGACGGTAAAGTACCAAATATTCAGCTCATCAACAGTAAATTGCTTGGACAACTGAGGAAAAGGAAGCTAGAATGTTACGCCAAACACAAACGGCGACAAGGAAATTGAAAAGAACTTCACTTGAAGCAGTCCTATACTAGGTCTGATGTGGATGTCTGATCCATTTGACCCATTAATTTCGCACAGGAGTGTTCATTGATGATTCTACCTTTTGGGGTTGCTAATTATAGAGTCTGGCCCTGTTATCAATTTGGTTGCTGTTCACATTTTTGTTAGCTAATTTTGTTCATTTATATTTTTATATTGTTAGACTTGAGTGGTTACAGGTCTGATGCCCAAAGAACTTCTGTAATTGCCGTGACATTCTTTTGGTTATCTAAGAAAGTGCGGTGACATTCTTTAGGTAATCTACTCAACTTGGCATCAAATAAACATTTTAGTTTTATGTTTGCAATGGTCAATGAGGCCCTGTGATCTGTTGGAGGGCTGTTAAAGAGGAGTGACACTGAAATGTCTGGCAAAGGGGGGCTTAGTTTTGGTCATTCAATGGATAAAATTGGGAAATTCCCAGTCAAATTTCTTTCGTTGTCCATCAGCAAACAAGAGGAAGGTGAGAATATCATATCTGAGAAATGAGAATTACTCGATCTTGAGGAAACTATGATGGTGAATATAATTGAAACACTGAATATTCAGTCCTAATTCCTACAAGATGTTCTGTTGAGACACAAACAAAAAGAAAAATAATAATTTCCAACTGCTTTCACCATGTAACGAGTTGCAAAAAGCCAGTTAAAGCCCTGGAGACATCCCTTGAGACCGTAGACATCATGATCAAGCTTGGTTGGACTGAAATTCATCAAAACGGTCGAGCGTCTCAAACCTTCATCTTCAAGGGATCTGGCAGACTCCCTGCAAGATACAAAAGAGAACATAAATACAAGAGACATTAAGAGCAAACATAAACTTGGTACAATTCACACCTTGTAGGGTAATACTCCTGCTCAACATGAAACTTGAAAGAGAGGGAAAGTGCAAGAGGTCAAGGGTAAAGTTTGATGCAACCAGCAAGCTTGAGCATTGTTGGAATCAGTCAAGGACCAATTGATTGGAGAACTGGGGAAAGAAAACAAGAAGTTATGCCAAACAAATACAAGTAGAAGATATGAAAAACTTTAAGTTGATTTAGTCTAATACCTAACTTGATGTGGATGTTTGGTGTCTGGTTGATCAATACCACACCAGAGTGCACAGATGATTCTACCATCTGAGACTGAATCAAACTTTTACTTTGCAGCTTCAACCAGAGAAAACACAGATGATCAACAAACAGGGAAACACAACATATGCACATAATGGTTATCGGTCATCAACTTCAGACATCTTATCATTATTTCAAGATTTACAAGCTGTAAGATCAATACCTGCAATTTGGTTTTGCAAATGAAATGTACATGAAACGTATGGAGTGTAAACAGATTTCTATCAAGTTTGTCACAGGCCTGCAAAGCCCTGTAAATACAAGTATCATATGAAGAACTTTTGCAAATTTGAATAAGATCAACATTAATTATTTAAGCATAAAATTTAGTTTCTGTACACATGTTCATTCAGTAAACCCCATTAAGCAAAAGCATAAAGGCATTAAAAGATAACTTATGTACTAAACCTGATCCAGCCTGTTCCATCCTCTATAATGAAATCATCATTGAATACCTTTTCAACTTTATCAAACCCCAGTCCAATCATTGTATCTACACCAAAAAGGGCAAAAAAGAAAGGTTAAACAGAAGCTGCATTTGCCTCAACAAAAACCAAAGTAGGAAAATTTTGTTTTAGAGGAGTAGAAACTGATTCATCTACAACAAGAATTTAAGATTAATTATATCAGCAACTCTCCAAACAGTTTTTTCATCTTCAGAACTTGAAGCTCGACTTACGGCTTCAATGTTACCGGAATTGCACCCTGTAAATATATAACTAATATCTGTAGCGGCATCCAAAATCCTCTGACCTATTTCCTGCAACCAAGATTCAATTCTAAAAGTTCAGCTGTAAAAAATGGACATTACTAGAAAGGTCAATGACAACTTGACAGAAGCATGTGAAAACAGAAAATCACTTGCCTATTATAACCAAATATATTTTTATATTATGAAATCAAACTCAATTCAAAGAGAGAAAATACTTGGGTAATTGGATACTCTTAATGCATATAAAACTCACATGCTCCGACACTAAATTGCTCATAGAAATTGGAAAGAAAACTAGAAAGTCAAATGCATGCAGCATCAATTTGTTGAAAAAAAAGGATAGATTAGGTGATTGGAGAAGGCTTTACTTTGTGTAGGTAGGGAAGAGAAATGGGGTAATCTGCCGTTTTATTGAGGGCTGAACCCCTTTATGTAAGAGCTTTATTTAAAAAAAAAAAACAATTTTTATTTAAGAATATATTAAGTTAATATTTTTTATTTTTAATATTAATATTTAAACAAAAATGGAACTTTAATTAATTAAAAAATGTTACCAATATTTATAGAAGAAATATAACAATTTTATCAGATGAGATTTGTGTATAATAAAATAAATAAATATAGAGAAAGAGCAGGGATTAATAATAATAATAAGAGAAATTAAATGAAGGAAGCTGTTAAAAACCTTTATATTTAAGAATAGTAGCCTCATGGTGAAAATGCTCTAACCATCAAATATGATAGATTAAATAAATAATACATAGTTTTATAAAATGATAGCAATAATAATAAAAATAAAAGAAATTAAACTAAGGAAGGAAGGAAGGAAGAGATTAAATATCTTCATTTTTGGTGAAAAGTGATTTTGTTTGGTGTCTGAACCCAATTAATTGAAAAACGTTACCTTTCATAGAGAGAGTATGGAATAATAAAAATAAAAGAAAATAAATAAAGGAAGGGAAGGAGAGGTTAAATACCTTTCATACACGCAAGTGTTTGTATGTTCGGTGAAAATACTCCTTAGTAGTCGATATTCCAATCCTTCACCCTTTACATAGCGACCCTCCTTTTGAATGTAATTCCTATCAATTACAATATCTGGAATGTGTTTAATGTTAGGAGGCCACTCCTCCTACCTCTCCTTTCCCCGTCCGCTCAGCTCTTCACTGCAGTCCTCGATTGATAATGCTTGCAAAGAGGGAAGGTAGGGTATCATCTCTTGAGATTCAGATAGCGACTTCAATTCCCTGCATCCAACAACTTCTAATTTCTGAAGAGAATGCATCCCCTTATCAGGCAGTGGCAGAGACTTCAATCTTGAGCATCCCCTAATCGATAGCGATTGAAGAGAAGAGAGATTTTGCAGCCCTACTTCCGGAAGAGATTCCATGTCATCAATGAACAACATATCTAGTCTCTTCAATTTGGAGAGAGGACGGATAAATGAAGAAGAAGAGACTGGTGATGTCATCTTCATTGTCTGCTGTAATGGCATTGAACTAGTTCTCCACAAATTAAGATCTTCATCGAGAGTTGGAAACAACGGCATTGAAGTCAGATTTGGACACTCGTCAATGCTCAAGGAAGAAAGACGTGGAAAAGAGAGCATTATCAACCCTTCTTCTATTGTTGACTCATCACTATCATCATTCATCTCATCTCTACTCCATCTCTTCCTCCATCCCTTCAGTCTAAAACAATCCTCAATATCAAGTGTCTTTAAGGATGGGAAAAACATCGACGCTCCTTTTCCTCCAACCCCCTCACTATCTATGTACTCCAAATCACCCAATCGCACAATCCTTAATTCTTCAAGAGAAGGGATTCCATCTAACGGAGGGATATGCTTAAGTCTTCCACAGTCTACTAGAACAATACTTGCAAGATTTGAGAGATGTGAAACCCAACTAGGAAACCTCATACCTCCATAGACTCCAACTATCAACCCTTGAAGATTCGAGTTTGGCCGGAGGCTTTGCAACATTTTATCATACAAATCAATATCTGAATCACTGTCCAGCTTTGGGTCCCACCATACGGTCAACGACTGAAGATATTCTTTATCGATCAATTTAGCTCCTTCAAATTCTGATAAACAAGAACCACCGTCACATCCCTTGACTATTATTTCTAGCCTCCCTCTCAATTCATTTAACCTTCTCAACTCATCCAGTCCACCTATTATCTCAGATTTAGAACTACTTTTTTTTGCAACCACAAAGCATGACAACGTCTGTAGACTAGTTAATTTCCCAATCCCACGAGGCATATACTCTAAATCCTCACATAAATCATCATCAAGAGTGCAACCAACATCAAGATGCCTCAGATTGATCAGCTTACTAATATCCCTAGGTAGTTCCTTAAGTTTCCTACAACCATTGAGCTTGAGCACTTGCAAATTTACCAGACTAGTGACAGAATTAGAAAGCGCCTCTATCTCATTATTCGAAAGATCAAGATATTTCAGATGCTTGATCTTTTCAATGAGAGGTGACACTTCCTTCATTCCAAAATCACTCAAAACAAGCACACGTAAACGCCTAAAGTCTCGACAAATAGACTCCCATGCCCCCTCATCCCATTTTCCACCTTGCAATAATACAAGTGTTCTTAGACGTTTTGCACAAGGCAAAGACAAATCAAATTCTGTGTCAAATGACACGTGCCGAGTCAAATCACAAATCCTATTTCCTCCACCCTCCACTTTGATGCTCTGAAAACCAGCGACATGGGTTGCAAGATCATGCATTTTGCAACTTGTTATGCTACCTAAATCATCCTTTTCCACTTCGTGAAAGAAGGACCTCCACAATAAATTCTCAAAGCACCTAAAACCAACAATTTCTAAGCACTCACCCAAATTTGAAGAGCTAATAAACCCTTGTGCAATCCAAAGTCGAATCAATGACTTCACATCAATCCTATGACCTTTCGGGAATAAGCTACAGTATGCAAAGCAATGCTTCAAATATGATGGAAGAGGATCGTAGCTTAACTTAAGGGTATGTATGATGTTATCATCTTTGACCCTATGTGGAAGTTCTTGTTTGATAAAGGGCAACCACTGGGCTCTATCTTTCAAAGACATTAACCTCGCAATTGCTTTTATGACCAAAGGAACTCCCTGACACCTCTCTACAATCTCTTTTTTTATTTTTTCGTCTATGTAATTTGACTCTTGACCTGAACCAAAAGCCTTGTTTGAGAAAAGAGACCACGATTCCTTTTCAGAAAGGCCTTTTAACGCAAGTGACAATCTGCTTGTTAATTTTGCAATTGCATCAGAACGTGTAGTTATTATCATCTTGTTTCCTCTAGCCTCCTCGTGTGGTAAGGACTGCCTCAAACAATCCCACTTTTCACCATCTCGACCATCCTTATTATCCCACACGTCATCTAATACAAGCAGGTATTTTCTATTTTCTATTTTTTTTTCTTCTATTTTTTCCTTAAGTTTCTTTTTCATACTCTCTAACTCATCAGATACATCTTTGAGTATCTTTTTGACATCAAAACAACCCGAGACACGGACCCAGAGTTTCAGACCAAAATGATGATTAACTTGTTCATCATTGAAAACACTCTGAGCAAATGTGGTCTTTCCCAACCCGCCCATTCCAACTATTGAGATGACAGAAACACTCACAATCTCATCGTTGGGATTCAACAGAAAGCTCATAACTTTCTTTTTTTCATCTTCTCTCCCGAAAAATATCTCGGGTTCAGAGGAGGTAGTTGCCTCTCTAATCATAGTCAGAGAAGCGTTCTCCTCATAACGAACCTCAAAGTGAAATTTTTCACTCTCAGAAACAATCTCATCTAGCCTCTGCCTAAGTTCCTTAACTTTATGACCCATCTGCCAACCATACACAAGTTGGTTTGACCCTGAGAAGAATGTACGTACCTCCCTCGGTATTTTATTTCGGGACCTCAATCTTTTCCGCTGCACTTCTGTTGAAAAATCATCCAGCAAATCTTCAGCATCATAGACCGCTTCTTGCAGCTTCCCGAGCCAGTCTTCAAGTTGAGCGGGTGGTTTCTGCACCTGCTCCTCAGCATCGTGGAGGACACCCTTAATTCTGGTAACCGTGCTCATGAGCTTGCTTAGCTGATCTTTGACACCCCACCACAGTGCAATCTCCTGGGTAGCTAGTGGACCCAGTTTCTTTACTATTTCCTCCGCAATATTGAAGAGTACACGTTCAGCCATTATTTGTTCTCGGTGAGTTGAAAAGGTGTGTGTGGGAAAGAACAAAGAGGGAACAAAAGACAAGAAAAATGAAACGAATGGTGTTTGATTTTGTTGGTTTGAAAGTGATTGAGGTTTGGATTGAATGCTAAAAGGCTTGCGTTGTTGTGAAGATCAAAAGTAAAATCATGTATTTATAATAGAGAAACAGATTCCAAAATTTCCAAAACACGAAAGATATTAGAGATTCTACATGTACTCTCACGATCTCTGAATCCCTTAACTCGTCTGCACTCAACTAGTAGTTCCTTGCTTTGGTTTAGTAAACCATTCAAAGCATAATCTTCGTTCCTTCACATTATTCAAAAAGCTTGAGTCACGGTGAAGCAATGATGGATACCTTCCCTTTATCATAGGATGCTTTATTTTCTTTCACCGAGATCAGTCATGGGGTAGGCCATTGATTGTTAATGCGGACCAACAATGTCATCAAAAGAGATGCTGATGCTTTCCTTTTTATTATTTCGTAATTAATTAGAACAAATTCCAAACTCTGCAAACACTCAAGCTATCAAGGACCTACGTGGTCTCTCTGGATCTCCAAATCGATCCATTAATTGATCTGCCCCCTCAACCAATATTTCCTTGCTTTGATTTTAAGAAAACCAATCGATATCACACTCAACGAATCTTTACTGTTTTGGAGTTCTAGCCGCCACAGTATTTCAAATCCCCTACTCTTTTTTAATTCAATATATTATAGGAAGATTAAACAAATTTTTCTTGAATTCAACATGATTTTCACAATCATACTATAAATTTATTTTGTTTGTGATAATAAAATCAAAATTATATTTTAAAGGTTTCAACAACCGATCAATTTGCAGAATATTGATGTTAAGGTTCAAATAAGAATCTGACTTTGATTTTATTATATTTATCACCTTTATTTTATGATCACAATCAGGGGCGGAGCCTTTTACAAGGCTAAGGAGGGCTATAGCCCAGGATAAAAAAAAATTAATGGTCCACTTTTCTTTATAATTTTTACACAGCTTATGTCCCACTTTCCAGCAAATATATATCCCACTTTCCATATCTTTTACAGCAAACCTAGCATCCCACTTTTCCTTGCAATTCAAATTAATTACTTGCCATCAGCCGCCACTTTACTTTCCCAGGTAATTAGCCACCCACCTTCTCTTCCAATACTAATTAATTAGTTATACTTTACAATAAATTTATCTAAATATAAATAATTCATTCATTCACATGTTTTTTAAATAACTTGGAGTTTTAACTATTTTTCTTCTCAACAATATATAGTTTTAGCTTGGATTTTGAAGAAGAATCTATACAGAGAGCCGCAAAAGTATAAAATCATCAAGTAAGAATTTACAAGTCATGACTTTTCATTTTGAATTCAATATTTCATATTCATTACAGTAGATTGTTAGTAGAGTAAACAGTAGACTTTATCCTAGAAATGGATGCATGCTAACACACTAGTAGTCTAGTACTAATAATTTATTGGTTATTTCAAAGTTAAATTCTCCAAATCTCCTAGTAGTTTGCATCACTAGTTTATCCTTGTATATTCTGTATTTTATAAATATTCTATTGTGGCATTAGTATCTTTTCATCTTGCATCTGACTTCCCTAATCCTTTTTACTTGAATAGGTTATAAATTATAATGGAAAATCAAGGAAACAAGAGAGGAAAAACTATGTTTTCATTCTTTAAACCAAACGAACAAACATCAACCAGTAAAGGACATTCTCCTTCCAATGTTGATGTGTCAAATCATAGTGAACAACCCCCTTTCAAATCTCAAAGAGTTGAAATTGATGTTAATACTCTTGAACGAGATCCTGGGTTACGAATTCCAGTGTGGAGACATCCTATTAATCAACAAGATGAAATTAGAAGAGCTTATATCAAAATGGGTCCATATCAACCTAAGTTAGCAGAGTATCCAAGGACTGAATCAGGGAGACAATATCATCGATTTCAGTACACTTGGTTTGATCAATTTCCTTGGCTAGAGTACTCTCCATCAAAGGATGCAATATTTTGTTTTCCATGCTTTATCTTTGAAAACAAAGTGCCTCGTCATCTCACATTCACCACCGAAGGCTTTAGAAGTTGGAAGAGGGTTAATGATGGAGTTAGATGTGCACTTTTGATGCATAGGGGAAGTCCCACTTCACCACATAATAATGCTGTGAAATCTGCTGGAGATTTAATGAAAGTAAGTAGACATATTGATAAAGTGTTGAATGCACAAACTGTTGAAGAAGTTTAGAAAAATCGGTTGAGACTTATGACAATAATTGAAAGTGTTAGATGGCTTAGCTTACAAGCATGTGCATTTAGAGGTCATGATGAATCTTCAGCTTCTAATAATCGAGGTAATTTTTTGGAGATGATAAGACTTATGGGGAGACTGAATGTTGACATTGATGATGTTGTCTTAGAAAAAGCTCCGAAAAATGCAAAGTATACCTCGCCGACTATTCAAAAAGAGATTTTGCATATTCTTGCGAACAAAGTGAGGAAAAAGATTTGTGAAGAAGTTAGAGATGCAAAGTTTTGTATTTTGGTTGACGAAGCCAAAGATGCATCAAATAAAGAACAAATGGCTATTGTTTTGAGATTTGTTGACATTCAGGGTTTTGTACGAGAGCGTTTTTTTAGTATTGTGCATGTTTCAGATACTACTTCTTCAACACTTAAAAAAGAAATTTGTGATGTGCTCGCTCGATATAACTTGCATATTTTCAATATGCGAGGTCAAGGGTATGATGGTGCTAGCAATATGCGTGGCGTATGGAATGGACTACAAGCTCTATTTCTCAGAGATTGTCCTTATGCATATTATGTACATTGTTTTGCTCACCGACTACAACTGGCATTAGTTACAACAGCTGGAAATGAGATTTTTATTTGGTTATTTTTCTCAAAATTGACAACCATTATCAACCTTATTTGTGCTTCTTCCAAACGTCATACCGAGTTACATTATGCTCAGGCTATAGAAATTGCACATATGGTAGTTACTGGAGAACGTGAGACTGGTAGAGGGGCTAATCAAATTGGTAATTTACATCGAAATGGAACTACTCGCTGGAGCTCTCATTTTGATTATATTTGCAGCTTAATAGACATGTATGGTGCAATTATTACTGTGCTTGAAAGTATGGTTCAAGAAGGATCTTCTAATTCTATACGTGGAGAAGCTGGTGGTTGTTTGATTGTGATGAAATCTTTTGAATTTATATTCATCTTATATTTGATGCATAAAATAATGGGGATTACTGATTTACTTTGTCGAGCTTTGCAGCAAAAATCTCTTGACATCTTAAATGTAATAGATCTTGTATCAACTACTAAAGCATTGCTTCAAACTTTGAGAGATGCCGGATTTGATCTTCTCCTTGCAAATGTGCAATTTGTTTGCACAAAATATGAGATTGACATACCACATATGAATGCTTCGTATAAAAAGGCTACAGGTCGTTCATGTCAGCAACAAGGTTCGGTAACAGTTTACCAGCATTATCATTATGATATATTTAACTCAACAATAGATTTTCAGTTGGAAGAATTAAATTCTAGATTCAGTGATGAGACAGTGGAACTCTTTGTACTTAGCTCTGCTTTAGAACCTAAAGACAACTTTAAATCATTTAAAGTTGATGTTATTTACAAGCTTGCTAAGAAATTTTATCCTGAAGATTTCAATGAACAAGAGATGTATTATTTGAGATCTCAACTAGAGCATTATCAGATTGATGTGATTCATCATGAGAGCTTTCAGAATATGTCTACCATTTCTGAATTATGTCGAGGATTAGCTGAAACAAATAAGTAGCAGCACTATCATTTGATTGACAGGTTGACTCGTCTTGTTTTGACTTTGCCTGTTTCCACTGCCACTACAGAGCGGGCATTTTCAGCTATGAAACATGTTAAAACTGTGTTTCGCAATAAAATAGAAGAGGAGTTCTTAGCATATTCTATGATGATTTACATTGAACGAGAGCTTGTTGAAGATATTGATTCGGATTCTATCATAGATGAATTTTATTCTACAAAACATCGAAGGGTGCAGCTTTGATAGTATAATTTATTTTTATTTTTATTTTGAATTTTATGTACTTTAAATTTTATTTTTTATATATGTTATGTTATGTATTTGAATTAAAACTTTATTGTTAATTTGACAAATTTATATATTCGAGTGAATGATTAATCTTAAAAAATAATTTATGTATTTATATCATAGCTCAGGATAAGAAATATTCATGGCTCCGCCCCTGAACACAATCTTATAATCACATTGTTGATACTTTGTTATATAGAAAGGATAATCTTAATTCAAAAGATGACAAAGCTTTTTTAAATTCTTGGGAGTTGAAAAAAAAAGTGATTTTATTAATAAAATTAAAATTAAATAAAAAATGGAGAGCGCAAATCTTTTCAAACATACAAAAATATTCACAAAGTGATTTTATTTTATTATTATTAAATACAGTCGACCACGACGTCGCAACAATTGGTTGTGGTGTGTTGATCTTAAGTCACCTAAGTTATTAACAGCAAGGATGTGATTTATGACGAGTCTGCTATGTTGTAGAAAGAAAAGGAGTTGAATTGTTATTGATGTTGAGATGGACCAGGTTACTAGCAAAGAAGTGAAGATTGAGGTTAGAACATTATAGACAATGCAAAAAGATAGCCTATTGAGCAAGTGATACATGATATTATTGTTAAAAATATGCTCGGGGAACAACCTTACAATATTTCTATAGGCATAAAAAGAAGATAGATAAAAGTATCAGTTAAGTATGGTTATTTTGATCTAGCTGATTTTACCTTGAATATTGCAAAGAATCTTGATGATATAAGCTTTGTTCCTATAAAGAAGCAATTTATTGCAAAAAAACTTCTTAGAAAATGCTAGCTATGAATGAGAAGATTGAGTCTCTTTATAAGAACCGAACGTAGAAACTTGTTAAACCATCACAGGCCAGAAGACTTTTGGGTCTTGTTGATGACTTGTTTATTACCTCGAAGAACATATATAAGATCAACAGTTTAATAGGTCGGTCGAGTGGTGAGTCTGAGATGAGTGCAGCTAAGATGATTTTAGGGGATGATTTGGAAAGGAATGCGGAGAACAGGAACATAAATTGCCAAAAATGTATTCGGCGTTTCAGTGTGTTCAATTTTGAATAAGTGAAAATAAATTTAATAAAGAATGGAGAGCGCAAATCTTTTCAGACATACAAAAATATTCACAAAGTGATTTTATTTTATTATTGTTATTATTATATTTTTGTCTGTGTCATGGCAATAATTACAGAGCAGTGCTCAAGTTCAGATCCTTCCACTTTAATGTCTTCTAAAATCAGAGACAATAAACATCTGCAATTGAAACCAATTATAGCTAGCCCAAGTGAAATTCCTGAAGACCATATATAGACATCATCAGGCTTGTGAAATTCATTCAATTGTAGAGGATGCAAACCTTCATCTTCGAGTAATCTAACAGACTCCCTGGAAGAGACAGAAGAGGTTGTAAACAAAGGAATCAAGAGCAGACATAAACTAGAATTGTTTACCTGGCCCATCTTCACTAAAATTCTTGTATAACTGGGGGAAGAAACTAGAATGCTGTGTCGAACTTCTACAATGAGGAGGAGATCAAGTACTTGATTTAGTCTAATTAACACCAGTTGTGATGTAGAGTTTTGATGTACACTCATGATTTTAACAATCTGAGGCTGAATCTTAAAGCATTACCTTGCAGCTCAATGCTTAAGATATTTCCCCTTTACTTGACGGAGTTACTAGTCTGGTCTGCCCTATCGTAGGTGCCTGCCTTTTAGAAACTTTGGTTTCGTATGGCCATGACTATTACAAATTACATTACAATTACTATTACTGTTTCTAAAAAAACTAAAGGGTATGGCAAAGGTACCATAGCACAAGGGAGAAAAACATTATGGAGCGTGTAATAGTGTTTCACAGTGTTTTTTTTTTTATATATATAATAAAAAACAAATCTTTTTGGCCCTTTGTTTTTTTTATCCCTTGATTTTAATTCTTTTCACTTTCTTCTTTTAATAATGTGTTTACTTGGGATTAAACCTGATGGTTTGTTTTGGCTACCTAAGATAGGGGATTATGCGGCGTCAAGAAAAAATTAACTGGCTGTCACCTGAAATGTAATATCACTTACAACTCTGATATTAATCTCTGGTAGAATCCCCCCTTCCGCATTATTTCCTGACAGTCGCTGTCCACCAGGTCAGTAGAGTGAAATTCTTGTAAGGATCTTAGAACAAGTTAGAACATATTCATACACAGAGTAATCTTAATGAAGTGGGAACATGTCTAGAGTCCATTGTAACACATTGTGGCATTGCCTGTTTTAGGAGCTTTTAAATCAATTATTTCTCAAGCACATTCTTTATCATAATGTTAGTCAATGTCAGCCACAATGGAATGGTTTGGAACTCTGCATACAAATGCTGAGATTGTAAAACTTACCATCTTCGCTTTCTTTTGCTCCAATCTTCAGGTTTATACTAGTCTCAGTTGCATTTAAGAGTGGTCGAAGAGTAGGATATAGCTGGGTCTTGTCAGAGAGAATGACAGAACATAACCCAGAGTCACATTCATGTTGCAAAGATTCATAAAGAGTGTTGCTCCCATTGGCATTTTTTGCAACACTTTCCATACCTTACAAAGAAAGCAACTAGCTGCTTTAAGTCCTGGGCAACGCTCAGGTGCCTGCTAACGCGAATATCTATTACATGCCTATCCATAATGACATCAAATAAACATTCAAGTTTTCATTTTGCTATGGACAATGGGGCCCTGTTATCTGATGGAGGGCTGTTACCGAGTTGAAGAGGATGAAACCGATTCTTAACATCCTCTATGACGATCCCAGCAGTGATTTCCTCTTCGGATTTATAAAACCCAGTCCAGCCACCATACCTGCACCAAAAAAGATGTCAAAAGGGGGCCGAAAAGAAAAGGTTAAACAGAAGCTGCATTATTCTCAACAGAAACCTAAGTTTTTTTTTTTTTTTTGAAATTAATGTATTAAAATAATATATATATTTTTTATTTTTAAAGATTTATTTTTGATATTAACATCTAAAAATAAAAAAAAATTTAATAAAATTAACTTTTTACACAAACCCTTTCCAACCACAAAAACAAAGGACTTTAATTTATAGAAAAAATATAATAATTTTATCCGAGATTTGTGGACAATAAATAAACAAAGAGAAAGTGTAGGGAATAATAATAATAATAATAAAGGAAGGAAGGAAAGAAGTGTTTAAAAACCTTTATATTTAATAATAGTAGCTTCGTGTGAAAAAGCTCTTATCATCAAATATGACAAAATAAATAAATAAATAATACATAGTTTTATGGAATGATAGTTATAATAATAAAAATAAAAGAAATTAAATTAAGGAAGGAAGGAAGAGATTAAACGCCTTCATTCATCTAATAAATAAATAAAGAGAGAGTATGGAATAATAATAAAAATAAATAAAAATAAAGTAAGAAAGGGAGATTAAATATCTTCAATATATGTAAGCATGTATGTTCGGTGAAAGTGCTCTAATACTCTTTAGTATTTCAATCCTTCACCCTTTACATAGCGACCCTCCTTTTGAATGTAGTAGCTATCAATTAGAATATCTGGAATGTGTTTAATGTTAGGAGGCCACTCCTCCTCCCTCTTGCTCTTCCACTCAGCTCTTCACTGCAGTCATCGATAAATAATTCTTGCAAAGAGGGAAGGTAGGGTATCATCCCTTGAGATTCAGATTCAGATAGCGACTTCAATTCTCTGCATCCATAAACTTCTAATTTCTGAAGAGAAGGCATCCCCTGATCAGGCAGTGGCAGAGACTTCAATCTTGGACATTCATAGATCCATAGCTGTTGAAGAGAAGAGAGATTTTGCAGCCCTACTTCCGGAAGAGATTCCATGTCATCAATTGAAAGCATAACTAGTCTCTTCAATTTGGAGAGAGGACGGATAAATGAAGAAGAAGAGACTGGTGATGTCATCTTCATTGTCTGTTGTAATGGCATTGAACTAGTGTTATGCAAACAAAGAAGTTCATCGAGAGTTGGAAACAACGGCATTGAAGTCAGATTTGGACAGTCAGAAATGAACAAGGAAGAAAGACGTGGAAAACAGAGCATTCTCAACCCTTCTTCTATTGTTGACTCATCACTATCATCATTCATCTCATCTCTACTCCATCTCTTCCACCATCCCTTCAGTCTACCACAACTAAATATACGAAGTCTCTTTAAGGATGGGAAAAACATCGGCACTCCTTTTCCTCCAACCCCCTCACTATCTATGTACTCCAAATCACCCAATCCCACAATACTTAATTGTTCAAGAGAAGGGATTCCATCTAACGGAGGGATATGCTTAAGTCTTCTACAGCCTTTTAGAACAATACTTGCAAGATTTGAGAGATGTGAAACCCAACTAGGAAACCTCATACCTCCATAGCCTTCAACTCTCAACTGTTGAAGACTCGAGTTTGGCTGGAGGCTTTGCAACATTTTATCATACAAATCAATATATGAATCACTATCCAGCTTTGGGTGCCACCGTACGGTCAACGACTGAAGATATTGTTTATCCATCAATTTAGCTCCTTCAAATTCTGATACACAAGAACCACCCTCATATCCCCTGACTAGTATTTCTAGCCTCCCTCTCAATTCATTTAACATTCTCAACTCATCCAATCCACCTATCATCTCAGATTTAGGACTCTTTTTTTTTGCAACCACAAAACATGACAACGTCTGCAGACTAGTTAATTTCCCAATCCCACGAGGCATATACTCTAAATCCTCACATAAATCACCATCAAGATAGCAACCAACATCAAGATGCCTCAGATTGATCAGCTTACCAATATCCCTAGGTAGTTCCTTAAGTGTCCTACAACCATTGAGCTTGAGCACTTGCAAATTTACCAGACTAGTGACAGAATTAGAAAGCGCCTCTATCTCATTATTCGAAAGATCAAGATATTTAAGGTGCTTGATCTTTTCAATGAGAGGTGACACTTCCTTCATTCCAAAATCACTCAAAACAAGCACACGTAAACACCTAAAGTCTCGACAAATTGACACCCATGCCCCCTTATCACGTTTACTGCCTTGAAATAATACAAGAGTTCTTAGACTTTTTGCACAAGGCAAAGGAATTGGAATTTGTTGTGACAAATCCAATATCGTGTCAAATGACACGTGCCGAGTCAATTCACTAATCCTATTTCCTCCACGCTCCACTTGGATGCTCTGAAAACCAGCGACATGGGTTGCAAGATCATGCATAAAATCATGCATTTTGCAACTTGCTATGCTACCTAAATCATCCTTTTCCACTTCGTGAAAGAAGGACCTCCACAATAAATTCTCAAAGCACCTAAGACCAACAATTTCTAAGCACTCACCCAAATTCGAAGAGCTAACAAACCCTTGTGCAATCCAAAGTCGAATCAATGACTTCACATCAATGCTATGACCTTTCGGGAATAAGCTACAGTATGCAAAGCAATGCTTCAAATATGATGGAAGAGGATCGTAGCTTAACTTAAGGGTATGTATGATGTTATCATCTTTGACCCTATGTGGAAGTTCTTGTTTGATAAAGGGCAACCACTGGGCTCTATCTTTCAAAGACATTAACCTCGCAATTGCTTTTATGACCAAAGGAACTCCCTGACACCTCTCTACAATCTCTTTTTTTATTTTTTCGTCTATGTAATTTGACTCTTGACCTGGACCAAAAGCCTTGTTTGAGAAAAGAGACCACGAGTCCTTTTCAGAAAGGCCTTTTAACGCAAGTGGTATTTTGCTTGTTAAATTTGCAATTGAATCAGAACGTGTAGTTATTATCATCTTGTTTCCTCTAGCAGCCTCATGTGGTAAGGACTGCTTCAAACAATCCCACTTTTCACCATCTCGACCATCCTTATTATCCCACACGTCATCTAATACAAGCAGGTATTTTCTATTTTCTATTTTTTCCTGAAGTTTCTTTTTCAGACTCTCTAACTCATCAGATACATCTTTGAGTATCTTTTTGACATCAAAACCACCCGAGACACTGACCCAGAGTTTAAGACCAAAATGCAAATTAACTTGTTCATCATTGAAAATACTCTGAGCAAATGTGGTCTTTCCCAACCCGCCCATTCCAACTATTGAGATGACAGAAACACTCTCAATCTCATCCTTGGGATTCAATAGAAAGCTCATAACTTTCTTTTTTTCATCTTCTCTCCCGAAAAATATCTCAGGTTCAGAGGAGGTAGTTGCCTCTCTAATCATAGTCAGAGAAGCGTTCTCCTCATTACGAACCTTAAAGTGAAATTTTTCACTCTCAGAAACAATCTCATCTAGCCTCTGCCTAAGTTCTTTAACTTTATGACCCATCTGCCAACCATACACAAGTTGGTTTGACCCTGAGAAGAATGTACGTACCTCCCTCGATATTTTATTTCGGGACATCAATCTTTTCCGCTGCACTTCTGTTGAGAAATCATCCAGCAAATCTTCAGCATCATAGACCGCTTCTTGCAGCTTCCCGAGCCAGTCTTCAAGTTGAGCGGGTGGTTTTTGCACCTGCTCCTCAGCATCTTGGAGGACACCCTTAATTCTGGTAACCGTGCTCATGAGCTTGCTTAGCTGATCTTTGACACCCCACCACAGTGCAATCTCCTGGGTAGCTAGTGGACCCAGTTTCTTTACTATTTCCTCCGCAATATTGAAGAGTACACGTTCAGCCATTTTTTTGTTCTCGATGACTTGAAAGAGTGTGTGTGTGGAAGAACAAACAGGGAAAGAAAAGAAAAATGAAACGAATGGTGTTTGATTTTGTTGGTTTGAAAGTGATTGAGGTTTGGATTGAATGCTAAAAGGCTTGCGTTGTTGTGAAGATCAAAAGTAAAATCATGTTTTTATAATAGAGAAACAGATTCCAAAATTTCCCAAACACTCAAGATATTAGAGATTCTTCTACATGTACTATCATGATCTCTGAATCCCTTAACTCGTCTGCACTCAACTAGTAGTTCCTTGCTTTGGTTTAGAAAACCATTCAAAGCATAATCTTTGTTCCTTTACATTTTTCAAAAAGCTTGAGTCACGGTGAAGCAATGAAGGATACCTTCCCTTTATCAGAGGATGCTTTATTTTCTTTCACCAAAATCAGTCATGGGGTAGGCCATTGATTGTGAATATGGACCAACACTCAAGCTAATGCGGATGCTTTCCTTTTTATAATTTCGTAGTTAATTAGAGCAAATTCCAAACCCTGCAAACACTCAAGCTATCAAGGACCTTACGTTGTCTCTCTTGATCTCCAAATCGGTCCATTTGATATGCCCTCAACCAATCGTTCCTTGCTTTGATTTTAAGAAAAACAATCGATATCACACTCAAGGAATCTTTTCTGTTTTGGAGTTCTAGCCGCCACAATATTTCTTTATAGGAAAATCCATCGATATATACATAGGGCTTGATTGCATAATGATGATCATGCATAGGGCTTGATTGCGAGAGGTAGAAACAGGTAGGTTTAAATAAAAATCGAAGTCTAGAAAAACTAAATGCTTTGAGTGTCACAAAGCAGGGCACTTTAAGAAGAATTATCCTAAGCAAGAAGATAAGGGGAAAAAAAAAAAAGATGAAACCTTTGATGCTACAAATCTTGCTTGTTAAGGGGAATTTTTTATGATGCTGAAAGTCTTCTGGTTGTGTCTATTGGTAACTCAATTGATGAGTGAGTTCTTGATTCGCCTTGCACATTTGATATTTATCCTAATAAAAGTTATTTTGACATTTATCAGAAAAAAACAAATGACTTTTTATTATTAGTGTGGGTACAATTTGAATTAGGATGTATGATGACATTGTTAGGATACTAGAAGTTCGGCATGTTCCAAAGATGAAGAAGAATCTAATTTATTTGATTCTTCTTGATTTCCAAGGTTACAAATATTTTGCTAAATATTGAGTTATAAAGGTTTTAAAGGATGTTCTTATCATGATGAAAGAAAAGTTGGTTAATGGCCTCTACTATCTTCAAGGTTCAACAATTATTAATTCAACAAGTGTATCATTTATGATGGATTATGATAGTGCTTCTACTTAATTATAACACATGCAACTAAGACATATGAGTGAAAGGGGGGTAATAGAGTTAAGCAATTAAGATTTGTTGTGTGGTCAAAAAATAGGTAAATTTTATTTCTGTAAGCATTGTGTTTATGGAAAACAGTGCATGGTGAAATTTAATACTATTATTCATCATACCAGGGTACTATGTATTATATTCATTCTAACAGTTGGAGTCCTTCTCCTATTATGTCAAAATATGGAGCACAATATATATTAGAATTTATTAATGACCACTCTAGGAAGGTTTGGTGTATTTTCTAAAGAGAAAGGATGATGTGTTCATCACCTTTAAGTAGTGGAAAGTTTTGATTGAGAAATAGACTAGTAAGAACATTAGACGCTTAAGAATTGATGATGGTTTGGAATTATGCTCATGTGAGTTTAATGAGTTTTGTAAGAATGAAGAAATTATTAGACATAGCAGTGTCACGAATACACCACAATAAAATATGATTACTATACGACACTCTTAAAAAGAGCAAGTTGTATGTTTTCACAAACTAGATTGTCAAAGGACTTTTAGGCTAAGGTAGAGCGAGGAAATTTATATTCCTAGGTTATGCATATGAGGTAAAGGGATATTAGTTGTGGTGTGTTGATCCTAAGTCACCTAAGTTATTAATAGCAAGGATGTGATTTTTAACGAGTCTGCTATGTTGTAGAAAGAAAAGGAGTCGAATTGTTACTGATGTTGAGATGGACCAGGATACTAGCAAAGAAGTGGAGATTGAGGTTAGAACATTATAGACAATGCAAAAAGATAGCCTATTGAGCAAGTAATACATGATATTATTGTAAAAAATATACCCGGGGAATAACCTTACAATATTTCTATAGGCATAAAAAGAAGATAGATAAAAGTATCAGTTAAGTATGGTTATTCTGATCTAGCTGATTTTGCCTTGAATATTACAAAGAATCTTGATGATATAAGCCTTGTTCCTATAAAGAAGCAATTTATTGCAAAAAATCTTCTTAGAAAATGCTAGCTATGAATGAGAAGATTGAGTCTTTTTATAAGAACCGAACGTAGAAACTTGTTAAACCATCACAGGCTAGAAGACTCTTGGGTCTTGTTGATGACATGTTTATTATATAAGATCAACAGTTTAATAGATCGGTCGAGTGGTGAGTCTGAGATGAGTGCAGCTAAGATGATTTTAGAGGATGATTTGGAAAGGAATGCGGAGAACAGGAATATAAATTGCCAAAAATGTATTCGGCGCTTTAGTGTGTTCGATTTTGAAGAAGTGAAAATAAAATTAATAAAGAATGGAGAGCGCAAATCTTTTCAGACATACAAAAATATTCACAAAGTGATTTTATTTTATTATTGTTATTATTATATATTTGTCTGTGTCATGGCAATAATTACAGAGCAGTGCTCAAGTTCAGATCCTTCCACTTTAATGTCTTCTGAAATCAGAGACAATAAACATCTGCAATGGAAACCAATTATAGCTAGCCCAAGTGAAATTCCTGAAGACCATATATAGACATCATCAGGCTTGTGAAATTCATTCAATTGTAGAGGATGCAAACCTTCATCTTCGAGTAATCTAACAGACTCCCTGGAAGAGACAGAAGAGGTTGTAAACAAAGGAATCAAGAGCAAACATAAACTAGAATTGTTTATCTTGCCCATCTTCACTAAAATTCTTGTATAACTGGGGGAAGAAACTAGAATGCTGTGTCGAACTTATACAATGAGGAGGAGATTAAGTACTTGATTTAGTCTAATTAACACCAGTTGTGATGTAGAGGTTTGATGTACACTTATGATTTTAACCTTTGTGATGATGTCTGGTCTGCCCTATCGTAGGTGCCTGCCTTTAGAAACTATGGTTTCTTATGGCCATGATCCTTGCAAGTTTCGTCTTCATGTTTCTTTCTGAAACTAATATTACAAATTACATTACAATTACTGTTTCTAAAAAAAACTGAAGTGTATGGCGAAGGTACCGTAGCACGAGGGAGAAAACATTATGGAGTGTAATAGTGTTTCACAGTTTTTTTATATATAATAAAAAACAAATCTTTTTGGCCCTTTGTTTTTTTTTATCCCTTCATTTTAATTCTTTTCAATTTCTTCTTTTAATAATGTGTTTATTTGGGATTAAACCTGATAATGGTAATCAAAGATAATTAACTGGCTGTCATCTGAAATGTAATATCACTTGCAACTAAGATATTAATCTCTGGTAGAAATCTCTCCTTTCACATTATTAAAAGAAGGAAGGAAGGGATTAAACACCTTCATTCATCTAATAAATAAATAAATAAAGAGAGAGTATGAAATAATAATAATAAAAATAAAAATAAAGTAAGAAAGGGAGAGATTAAATACCTTTCATATATGTAAGAATGTATGTTCGGTGAAAGTGCTCCAATACTCGTTAGTATCTCAATCCTTCACCCTTTACATAGCGACCCTCCTTTTGAATGTAATTCCTATCAATTACAATAGCTGGAATGTGTTTAATGTTAGGCCACTCCTCCTCGCTCTCCTTTCCCATCCTCTTGTTCTTCCCCTCAGCTCTTCACTGCAGTTCTTGATTATTAACAGTTGCAAAGAGGGAAGGTAGGGTATCATCCCTTGAGATTCAGATTCAGATAGCAACTTCAATACTCTGCAGTTACTGATATGTAATTTCTGAAAAGAATGCATCCCCTGATCAGGCAGTGGCAGAGACTTTAATCTTGGACATTCATAGATCGATAGTTGTTGAAGAGAAGAGAGATTTTGCAGCCCTACTTCTGGAACAGATTCCATGTCATCAATTGAATAAATATATAGTCTCTTCAATTTGGAGAGAGGACGGGTAATTGAAGAAGAAGTAGAAGAGACTGGTGATGTCATCTTCATTGTCTGCTGTAACGGCATTGAACTAGGTGTTCAAAAAAAATAACTTCATCAAGAGTTGGAAACAACGGCATTGAAGTCAGATTTGGACACTGGCCAATCCTCAAGGAAGAAAGACATGGAAAACAGAGCATTATCAACCCTTCTTCTATTGTTGACTCATCACTATCATCATTCATCTCATCTGTACTCCATCTCTTCCACCATCACTTCAGTCTACGACAACTAAATATACGAAGTTTCCTTAAAAATGGGAAAAACACTCCTCTTCCTCCAACCCTCTCACTATCTATGTACTCCAAACATGTTGAGCTAGTGTGGTCTTCCCCAACCCCCCTATTCCAACTATGGAAATGACAGAAACATTCTCATCGTTGTTGGAATTCAGCAGAAAACTTTTAACTATCACTTTGTCTCCTTCTCTCCCAACTATTACTTCAGGTTCAGAGGAGGTATTTTGCTCCCTCATAGTAATCAACGAAGCTCTCTCCTCATCACGAACCTCCAAGTGGAATCTTTTACTGTCAGCATCAATGTCATCTAGTTTCTCTCAATGTCATCAGCAAGACCCATCAGCAAACCATACGCAAATTGGTTTGATTCTGAGAAGAGAACACGTACCTCCCTCCATACTCTATTCCCCGACATCAACTGATTCCGCAAAGCTTGTGCTGAAAAATCGCCCAGCATATCCTCTGCATCATACACAGCTTCCAGCAGCTTCTTGAGCCAGTCTTTGATTTGATGGTTCTGTTTCTATGCCTGCTCCTCAGCATCATGAATCACAGCCTTAATCCTGGTAACTGTGTCATTGAGCTTCCGCAATTGATCTTTGAGCCCCCACCATAGTGCAACCTCCTAAGCACTTAGGGAACCTAGGCTCCGTTTGTTTGCTGGAAAGTAGTTTTCTTTTGAAAAGTGAATTCTGGAGAAAGTGAATTTCAGAAAAGTGAATTCCGAGAAAGTATTTTTCGATGTTTGGTAGTGTAATGGAAAATAAGTTGGAAAACATTTTCCATTGTTTGGTTATGTCATGGAAAATGAGCTGGAAAATAACTTATTAATATTTTATTTTTCTCAAGTTTATTAAAATAATGAGGAACAAATCTCACAAATTAAAAAGTTGAATGAGAATGAAATTGAAAAAAAAATATAATTTCATAAATTATCTCAAATAAAATAAATAATAATCAAATAATAGAGATCAAATCTAAAAAAAATTTAAAAAAATAAAAGATGAAGAAATTAAAATAATAATAATCAACATTTCATAAATTATTTCAAATAAAATAAGTAACAATCAAAAGAATGAGGATCAAATTTGATAGATAAAAAATTTCAATAAAAATATGATAAGGAAAAAGCAAATAGCAATTATAAAAATAAGGACCAAAGTTAATATAAAAATAAAATTTTAAGAGATGAAATTGAAAAATAAATATTCAAAACAAAATATATTTAGCAATCAAAAGTTTGAGGATCAAATTTGATATAATCAACAAATAATGACATTTCTAAATTTTTCACAACTTCCGGAAAGTGTTTTCCCCCCAAATTTTTCAGGAAAACACTTTCCTGAAAACTAAGCCAAATTTTTCTTTTACTGGAAAGTGTTTTCCATTGACCAACTTTCCTACTGGCAAACAAACACAAGAAAGTTTGGAAAATAATTTCCCGGAAACCACTTTCCGAAAAACAAACACAGCTAAAGGGAAAACACTTTCCTGAAAATCAAGTTAAATTTTTCTTTGACTGAAATTGATTGGGAAGTGTTTTCCGTTGACCGGAAAGTGTTTTCCGTTGACCAACTTTTCTAATGACAAACAAACATGGGAAAGTTTGAAAAATAGTTTCCCGAAATCTACTTTCCGGTAAACAAACATTGCCCTAATGTCTTTATTATTTCCTCCGCAATACTGAAGAGCACACCTTCAGCCATTTTTTCTTTGTAGGTTCAAAAATGAGTGGGTAGAAGACAAACTCAAAGGAGAAGAAGAAGAATATGTAGTTGGTTTGGAATGGTGATCGTTTAGCATGCTAAAAGGGTTTTATATAGTGAAGCAGATTCTGACGTCAACCAAACAGTACTCAAAGCAGCGTGCGGATACTGTCTAAGCTACCAATAAATATCCCTTAATCCTTAGGTTTTGAGCTAAATTATAACTTAAGTCTTTTTTGTTTAAAAATCTGTAACTTAATCTCTGGGACTTATTAAGAAAATGGCCTCCGAGTGTTGAAGAATTAAGCTGTAAATATATAGCCTTTCAAATTTAAATGACTATATTGTAATCACATTCAAAGCCAAGGGACTACAGAATGATTTAGTCTCAATATTTATACTTAATAATTAACTAGTAGCCAAGGACCACACTTGTATTAATTGCAGGTCCCAAGAACAAAGATTAAGGGGAAGTCGAAGTCTAAGCAAGCCAGCCAGTTATGACTTGGTTAATTAGCACTGATTCCTTGGAATGCTATAAGAGAGACAAGAATCATTAATATGGGAAATGTCCGGGAAGAGATCAAAGCTATGCATGGAAAAATTGATTGGTTGCAGACCAGGCTAACTGAATCGGTCACAGACCTGGAATAGATGGTTTGGAAGCAGTATTCATTAGATTAGACGATATAATTTCACAGACCTGGAATAGATGGTTAGGTGGAGGAGGTAACCAAGATGTAGATGCTGCAGAGCAGAAGATGCAGGACCAGAAAATAGACCGCTTCAGTCTTCAGAAGATGCATATTTTCCTGTACTAATGTTCCATTAATTTAGACAGAATCACCATTTTGTAAAATCCGGTGACCGGTTCACGTGAATACTGTCCCTATAGAGTCATTTAGATTCAATAAAACAATCTTTGTAAATATCATCAGGGAAAAATCAGTTCAATTGTTATTAGTCAGGAATTATCAGCTGCAATATATATGTACCGGTCTATGACAAAGGTTTTCATTCGAAAAATCACAAATTGAGTACATGTTTTTCTTGGCTATGTATATCATGGAAAAGAGAGAACAACAGGAATTATGTATTCTTGCACATTATCATCAATGTCTTTCTAAAGGCAACAATATCCACACGAGCTGTAAAGGAAATCTAGCAAACACATCGGCAACCTGAAAATTAAGCTTCAGTTACTCCAATTCGATCGAGAATTGTCTGTATGTTATCATCAGTCAGGTTCATTTAGATTCATAGTCTATCACAGTCTCAAATGCCCCAACCAATGCCTTCACCTTGTTCTTTCTCTCCTCAAGCAGCTTATTCTTAGTCTCTTCGATCACATCATTGTATGCAGCATGTGATTCCTTTTTATTGCCTTGTACCACTTGCTTCTTTTGTGGCGAATTTGCATCATCTGGCTTTTCTTCTTCTTGAGCATTACTCACTACTTTATCTTGTTCTTCCTGGGGCTTATGCTCCTCACTTCCTTCATTAACTTTGTTCATGTCTCCCTCCTTTTCTTCACCAACAGGTACTTCGGGCGAAACCTCATTTTCGTTAGCACTCTCTTCCACTTTCACTTGATCATCAGCCTCAACTGCAATACCCTCTTCAAGGTTAGCATTAGTGTCGATGCTTTCCTCTAATTTCCTATTATATTCCTCTGCTTGTCGGTTTTCGCTTTCTTGATGTAACTCGGTTTCTGTTTCTTCAACCGGTTCTGCTAATGCGGGGTCATTACTAATTTCTCCTTCAGCAACTGTGGTAATGTTAGAGCCCTTGAGCTTCTCATCTTCAGTAACATCGTTAACTTCAGTTTCTTCAGAAACAATATGTTCTTCCTTGTTTTTTGCCTTTTGCGAATCAGAAGGAACTTGTTCCTGGCTCACAGCATTCAGTATATCTTCACTTTCATGAGCCAAAAGAGATTCTACATTGCTTTCTTGCTTAGTTTCAAGATCCAAATTCTGAGCTACATCATGACGGATTGGCTCTTTCGGCAAAACAAGAGCATTACTCACTTTCTTGGTAGAGGGACTAATGCTCCTCCTCGTGATCCTTGTAGCCAGTGGCTGAGATTGTCCTGGCTTGTGTGATGTGGCATTCCGGTCGAAGACAGTTTTTGGTGAAGTAACATTTTTTGATGAAAAAGATGAAGATCGGGCTGTGCGGATTAATCTTTCTCTACCTGGTCTCTCTTTAGAATCTGAAGAGAGTAGTGGCTTTTGTACATGATGAAGAGATGGAGGCTTATCAAAGGATCTTCTTCTAAGAAGAGCAGGCTTTTGTGATGTGTCTTCATGGCCAGTTTTCTTAACTTGTTTTAAGGACTCAGGTCTTGAGCTAAATGTAGGCTTGAGGTAGTTTGGGATTGGTTTTCCTGATGGAGTGCTGGGATTATCCTTGTTGGTCGAGCCTGATGAAGGGCTGGCTGGTCTTGAACTCCCTTGCCTGCGATTACTTGTGTGAGGATGTGAAGAGGGTGTGACCTTCTCCTCTTCAGGGCACCATTGCTTGCAGTTGTTGCCATATAAAAAAATTCTCAAAAAATCCTGCATTATCAAATGAACCCACGATCTTGAATGAGTTTCTCGGTTTCTAATTTATACATATATATACTTCTTGTCATATTTCTACATTTTATGATTCTATTTCCAATAAACAAGCAGGTTTTTTACAACATTGTCCAATCATATAGAAAACCCTGCTAGAATGAAAAGAAATTATTTGTTTGGTTTCTTGCAAGACGAACAAATTATAAACCAAGAAACAATACGAATACAACAAAGATTGGCATTACAAGCAAAACAGAGAGGGAGTGATGGCCTGAACTACAAGCAACATACCTTGACCAAGGCAAGGAAATGGGGCTAGGAGGAGTGATGTTGTTATATTGCTATGCCATGAGAAAGAAAAGGAGACGAGTATATGAAGAAATTAAGGAGAGGAAATATGGTTATAGGGATTGATAAAGGAGAGTGAATTGCGCAGAACAAAAGTAGAAATGGTGGTGGCTTTGGTTTTAGAGATAATGGAAGGCCATGAAATCAATAATGGTAGATCATCAACATCAAGCAGCCGAGACATGTGGAGGAGGGAATGTTGACCTTTTCGATGCTTGACAACTACATTATTCTCCTCTTTGGTACTCACGTACATGTAAGAGATTTTTGTTTGAAATTAAGTTGTTAAAGGAAAGATTATCAAGTGTGAGCAGTTTCATTGGAAGGTACGAGCAATAAAATACATCATCTAGCATCATTTTTTGTTGAGGAATTCTAATTAATGAAATATGTATCTAGGGATAAAATTGCTATAAGAAATTGTTTGCGAACAAATTTGATATTAACCCAATACTTGAGGGCTTTTTGGAAAAAATAAGATCCTAAATTGAAGTCAACAAGGTGGTCTAATAATTATGTGATGGCTTCTTAGCCCTCGAAGTGGTCTCTAGTGATTATTATTAGATGTTGACTCTAATGAATAACAACATCACCATTTGTTATTGTGGAGGAGAGTGATCTCAGATCAACATGGCCCAGAAAATGTCAACAAATTGCAAATTAAGCTCACTTTTTTATTTCTCCCTTTGTTTCCTTCCCCTATTTGATAGAGAAATTCACCAACTAAAACAATTTGTGTGTTTTCAATCTGTATCATAATCATTAATTCTCAATTTAGCTCGATAGATTAACCCTAAAACCAACCGATATATCCCCTAACTCAAGTTGGTTGTCAGAAAAAAAAATCAATAACCCAATCAAATTATTTTAATTTTAAAATAAATAAATAAAACAATATCACTATTTTAATTGATTTAAATCAACTTGTAACTTATCATTTAAGTATTGGGCTAACCTATGTTTAATTATTATGTTGTGTATACTTCAAATAATATATATATATATATATATATATATAAAGGATAGTAAAATATATATTTTAAGAGCACTTCCTTCCAATTAACTTCGTAAACTTTTAAAAAAAAAAATCTTTGATAAAGAAAAAATCTCTTCTTTGTCTAATTGCATTTGGCAGTTCATGGTATATATATATTGGGTCACAAATCTTTGTAAAAAAAAAAATATAACACTAAATCTTCAAAAAAAAAATTCCAAAATCGGGAAAAATCCAAATCATAGTTGTAATAACTAGAAAACCATTGGCACTTGGCTAATGGATGGCTGGCTAGCATTTCCTGTAGACAATACATGTTTTCTTGGTAGATAATTTATTTATTGGTTCAAATCTGTCAACTAGCTAGCACAACTTGTCTCCCTTTCTATATTTTCTAATTACAGAAAGAAATAAGAACCATAACAAAAGGTAGACATAGACAAGCTTTGAAACCCAAAAACATGAGGCTGGTTTTGTTGAACAAGTCACCCTCTTGTTTTTCCACTTAGGAACACCAGCTTAATTAGGATGTAAAGCCCCTTTAAACCCCACTTTTGCTCCTCTTGTCGTGGAAGAACCAAGCTGGGGCTTATGGCAACTTTCTTCAGGCTTTGTCCGAAGGACTTATCATCAATATCGAATGTGACTTGTCACGCATGGTGGCTTTAAGCCAATTTGTGCTTAATCTTGGGGTTACAAATGGCAGTGTATCCTCTGTTGACATTATTTCTTTCTTTCCTCTTTGGGTTATTTTTCAACATTTTTTTAAGAAATATTAATACTATTTAAATATTATGTAAATACATGATATTATAAAGTAAGAATTACTCAATCTTTGGACCAAAGTTCAATGGTAGTATTTAATATAAGAGGAATGAGTTCTAGTTAGTTCAGGTCTAATCGTTTTCATCAATTTGTTACTGGTCTTGCAAAAAAAAAAGAGATTTATATTTTTTGATAAAGTTGGGAAACTTGTTTGTTTTTGTCAATATTTTAAAAAAATAAATAAATAATAAAAATAATATTTAGTTACCACTTGATATAAAAAAAAAAAGACAAATAAAAAAGATATGTTCTTTGTATCTCCTATTTTTTTGAAATGATAAAAATCTATACTAAATTTATTTTGTAAATAAATTTATTTTTTTAAAAATTGCAAAATTTAAATGTTTTTTTTTTTATTTTAGAATTAGAAGTACCACCTTTTTAATAATATCAAATGACCTTAAAAAAGTTATTTAACAAAAGACTTAAAACTTGTTTTATATATTTTTTTTTTTAAGGAATACTTTTCAATTGTTTGAGAATCGAAGCCCCACTAGCAACTACTTTGTATCTTGTGGGGTCTGGAAACTTTAGCTCAACAAGATGTGGTGATGGCCATTTTAGGACAAAACTGTTGATGGCCAAAACAATAGTTTTTTCTTCCTCCACGTAGGATCAGCTCGGGACTGTTTGGTGGATTATTTCAATTTTAAAAGAAAAAACAAAATAATATTATTTTAAAAAAAATAATAGATTTAACTTAGTTACTTAGTCAATTCCTTCATTTATTTTTCATTTAACTCAGATCAGTTGAAGCTCTGCATCGATATCTAACTTTCTAAGTTTTATAAATAAATAAATAAATATATTGGGATTATCAAAATATATATTAGCTTAATAAGCTACTTTTGTCATCATAATGAAATTAGCAATACCTCTCAACAACAATAATGAGAGTTTATGAAACTTTATTCCAATGAATAACCACTATGATTCGTCTTGTCATAACAAATCTCATAATTTATGCCGTCCTCTACTAGCTAGAGCATACAGAATATTGTTTTTGTTTTTTAAGAATAAGTTCATTTTTTTAATGATAAATAATTGATGAGTTATGTGGTACTTTACTTGACCAATAAATTTATTTCTTATATTTTTAATTCCAAACAATTACATGTTTTATTATATTTTTGGAAAGATATTTTAACAACACACTTGAAAATGTATTGTTCATCTCTCTTTTTTTATTCTTAGAAAGAAGTTTCACAGCATGTTTTATTATGTGATTTTTTTCACGCAACTTTTTTGGTTCAATTAAAGATTTTATTTCATTAATTTCTATAATTCTTAAAAACATGTTTTAGAGCATTTGATCATTAATTTTTTTATTTAAAAAAATACCTTATTTACTGTTATCATAATCTTGTTTAAATATGATTAAGATTTACGTACTACAGTCATCACCATATCAATTTTTTTAAGAACATAAATATTTAAAAAGAAATTAAATCTTACTTGATTCCTTATTACTATATATTTCAAATACAATATCAATATTAAAAATCATTATATTTTCTTCTCTATTTTTTTCATTCAAATACCTCAATTATATTCTGAAACTTACACTCCTGATATCTAATTAACTTCTAAGTTCTAACTATATTCATTTTGATTATATTTTTATAGAAACTTACATTTCTTTCTTTTTATTGTATAATACTTGTCATCTTCTCACATGATTATACCATTATTGTTTTTGACTGTTCTAGTAAGAATCTTATTTTTATTGACAAGACTTAGAAGTAAAAGAAAATTTGAAAACGTGAGAGACATATGCAGTGAAAAATGTCCTCGTCAGTACCAGAATATAACCTCTCTTTCTTTCTTTTTTGCGAATAAACAAATATATACAGGGAAGGAAAAAAAGAAAGAAAATAATTAGTAGATGGGCCATTGCCCCTTGGCTAGTAAAGAAAGTGATGGATGGACGGAAATCGAGGTTAGGAGGATCAAATTGCACAATTTCAATGGCTTATCTAGCTTCTTCAAGGCCCTCAATTCAAGTCACTCGTAGCAAGTAGAAAATTATCCATCCATCAAATAATTAATTAATTTGGGCACTTTAGGTTAATAACAACCACAGATAAGGGTTGTGTAAACTTCCAAGATGGAAACACTTTGAATTGCGATATTTAATTAATTATTTACTTGCATGGTTGGAAAAAAAAAAAAGGAGTTTGTAAATAGATTTCTTGGTTTTTAATTCCGCAAGACCAAGATATATTGAATGATAATATTTTTTTTCATGATCCAATAAAAGGAAAATTTAATTTTTCTAATAAATAAAAAAATATGTAAAATATAAGGTTGTGTAAGTTAATGTTCTAAAATAGAAAAAATAGATAGAAAATGAACAAAAACATGTTTAGTTAAAGAGTTTGAAGAAAAGGATATAAAAATTAATTTTTTATTATAATTTTAAATAAATTTTTTATATTTTAAAATAAAAAAAAAATATTTTTGCTATATGAATTTTTTTTTATTTCTTTTATCCGAAAATTAACGAACGTGCTGTGGTGATGTGAGGTATCCTTTTTCCATCCACAAAAATGTCAAAAAAAGAGCATAAATCAGTAAGTGACGTCAAGGTCATCATTAGCCGTCGATCTTTGACGCCAACCCGTGTTTAATCCAACGGCCATAATTACCTCACTCACTTAGCTCAATTGTTTTTTTTTTTTTTTTTTTTTACCTATTTACATATTTGGGACGGCACTAACTCCTTTATAGCTTTATAGCTCTTTTTTAATTTAATTTACTAATCAATCAAGTAATAAATAACTAGATCAAGGATAAAAATATATTTGTTAGATATAAAATATTATTTTTATTATGTGAATAAATAAATAATGTTTATAATAGTTTTTTTTTTATTTTTATACCAACGAAAAATAAATATATTAAAATATCTAATACTTTATCTTATTATAGAGGTTACATTCTAATTACTACCCATAATCAATACATCGTACATATTACAGTATAACTTATATTAAATCAATCATTGCTTTTAAAGAAATTGAATTAAGATATGTGAAAAATAAAATTAAAAAATATATATTCTTGTTTAGTCATTATTAACTTATTATTCAATTATTAAAAATTAAAATTGTGTTTGATCAATGTTACATGACATGAAAGATAAATATATAAAATAAAAATGTTTATGCCATATGATCTAGAAATCAATTTATATATTTTAATATATATATATATATATAATCCTTTATATATTTATATATTATATATTATATAAATAATTTATATATTTATATATTATCTTTATTATCCTTTTTTTATTCAAAATAATAATCCAATCCTACCTAATTTATTGAAATACAACTTAAAATCCGTTTGTTTAAAGTAATATACTTTACATGAAAAATTTATTTCAAATCTTCTGTGTTTGTTTTTTGAAATATATTTTTCTATGTTTGTTTTTATCAAAAATATTTTATAAAAAAAATTAATTAATAAAAATATTTTATAGTTAACTTCAAACTTAATTCATATACAAAAAATAATTTTAATTCATAAATTTTCATAAAATATTTTACAAATAATTATTTATTTTACAATATCATCCAATTATTTCAATTATCATCTCAATCTCACCACCAATATCATATTTTCCTCTATAACCACAACCCAATTATTATTACCTTCTCAACCACAACCACCATTATTTTTATAATTTCATCACCATTTTTGCAATTATTATTTTTTTATTATAATTATTATTTTTATAATCATAAAATTATCTTATCATTATTATCACTATATTATATCATCACCTTCTCATTAATCACAGGAAAACATTTCTAAATATTAAAAATATTTATATAGGTAAAATATTTGATGATAAAAAAACTTTTTCGCAAAGTTGTGAAAAAGGAAAGTAAAAAAAATGCAAGTTGTAAAAAAAACAGAATAATTAATTAAAGATAGTAGATAATAAATAAAGAAATAAAAGGGGAACTTTCTGGCTTCAACTTTGGATCTTCCTTCCCTTTTCTTCACTCATAAAAACATTACAAGCACACAAGTTTTTCCCACTTCTCTCTCTACAAATTTCCTCTCTCTCTAAAAAACGCCTTCTCTTCTCTCCTTCAATTCCTCTAGGCTCCTCTCTCTCTAGCTCTTTATCGAACAAATACCGAGAAGGAGAAAAGGTAGACCAGACCACGTCAGTATTGAATTAACATGAAAATAACCATTTTTTTTTCTTTTTTTTTTCTTTTTATTCAATTTGAATAAGAAGAGTTGGTTTTGTTCTTATTTGTTGTGTTTTTTCTTATTTGGTTTGATGGGTTTTCCTGTTTTGATTGGTCTTTTTTTTTTTGTTGGATTTTCTCTCTTTGTAATGATGAAAGCTGGTTGCTTTTCTTTTTTCTTCAAAATTTTCATTTGAAAAGAATCCTAAAATCAAGGAGAAAAGGTCAAGTTATTTATGGAAAATAAGGGAGAGATTGAGTGGAGAAAAATTCAGGGAAAAAGGAGAGGTTTTATTTTTACTAAAAACACTGAAGAGACCCACTTTTTTTGGAAATGAATTATGGAGGTGTTGCCATCTGGGTGTTCTCTATATCTTTCTTTGCATGTTTGGCTTTTGTTGTTTTGTATTGTGTTTTCTTTTTTTCCTGTCTTTGAGTGATCAAAGTTGATATAGTTGTCAAATGGAAAACAAGGTTTTTTCTCTTTAATATGTGATTATTTTTTCTGGGTTTATATGATTGGTTCTCGATCAGTTCTTAATTTAAGGAACAGAGTTTCTATGTTATCTTATGTTGTTTTGTTTTGTCAGGTGTTTTAGGTTCCTTTTGTTCTTTGCTATATTTTTGTTAGTGTATTTATGCAGCAGAAGAGGGAAAGATGAATATTTGAAAAAAAAAATATTATAAAATATTTATCAGTGGGGCAAAGGAGTGTAGGTGTAGGTTTAATTTGATGGCTGGAATTGGAATGTTGTTTGAAGATATTAGGAAGTTTTTATTAGCTGTAGCTTAAATTCGAGGGTTTGAATGTTTGATCAAACCCAAACATATTCTGTTATTGAGCCCTACTGATGACATGGATCTTAATTTGGTTTTTATGGAATTTTGTGCCAGATGGCAACCAATTTCTTTGGCATACATACTGCCCGTTAATGATCCTTTTGAAGGGTGATTTAGGGTTCTTTGCAGACAAACCTATGAGGCATTCACAATAGGGATTTTTGAGGAAATTTGCAGATTATTGTGATGCTGGAAATAGCACCGCTGGTGGTTGCTATTATAATCTGAAAGAATCTTTGGTTAACGATTACTCTGAATTCCTCTGTTGGCACTTTCGCTGTAGTTGTATGCTTTGGTAAATGGTAATAAGAAAAGAGATTATTGGATCACAGTTTGCATAGTTTTCTGATGATTGGATGGATTGGATATTTATAATGTAGTCGCTGTTTTAGATGTATTGTTCTTGTCTCCTGTAATCTCGATATGGACACCATTATAAAGATTTGTGATCAATGCATGATTCATCATATCCCAAGTGTTTTAGAAACAATTTTATTGTGTTAGGTTTTGGCAGCAGATTTCTCTTTATCTTTCAGTTGCACTTTGAATCATTGATGCTTCCTAGTTATGCTGTACATTTTCTGACATGGTGTGGATAATATTGCGGTACATTCTTCTATTTTAAGATGTTTGCCTTGCATCTTTTTTTTTTTTCCCACTTCATATGATGATGCAGCTTTTTTCAAGAGGCTGTAATGGTCTAAACAATAGATTTAATTAACTGTTTTGCAGATTTAAAGGGACTTATATATAATTCATGGATGACTATTCTTGTAAGAGAGCTGGTGATGGATCCCTTGTCTCTAGAAAGGGATCTGCCCATGTTTTGAGAGATTCTGCTAATAACAGAGATCAAAAGGCTCAATTTTGCAACCGAATTGGATGCAGTGGCAGACTGAACTCTAGTAAAGGTGCTCAAATCAGTTCAGAAAAAGCCAAATCTTCAAGGCCAAGACCGTTATTTTCATCTTCCTCAGGTGGCAAGGAAACAAATGGAAGCTCGTCTAGGACTTGCTCTGTAATCACCAAGCCTAGAAACTCCTTACAGGAGCCTCGGAAAAAGTTTTCTTCTCGACTAGAAGCAGATTCCTCTGAAACTGGGAGTGTTCAGGATGAGCCTGAAGGGATACCACCTTCTGGAAGGATTAAACTAGACATTTCCCCATCTGATGGAGCTGGTTCAAGTGACACCTCATTGGAAGTTGGAAGCTCCGGTATATCAACAAATACAAGATCTCGGAGGAGTTTTCATCAGAAATCAGGATTCGTAAACCCTGAGACTGTAGTGGGCTCGCCTGTTTCTTTGGCTTCTAAAAGCATAATCCAGGGGACGCGTGTGAGTGCCAGCAGGTATGGTCTCAAAAATCCTAGATGCAACACAGTATCTGATGCTGCCTCTTCAGGTTCTTCATCATCAGATTCAAATCCAAGTAGAAGGAAAGACATGGTCAAAAAGAGAGTTTGTGATGTAGAAAGTAGTTCCTCTGCCAGAGGGAAGAAGATGATCGGATCATCATTAGAAGGGCGGAGTGCTAGTTCAAGTCCTGGTATCTCCATTTCTGATTCAAGGCGATCCAGAACTGGACCTTTGAACAGGGATAGCAGCGCAGCATCAGTTAGGACTCGAAGACCACTCAGTGGCTACGCAAGGGCAAGGTTTTCTAACCAAGGAGGTGGAAACAGTTTATCAGCAAATGAGATCCCACTAATGTCTCAACCTGATATATCCCTGGATTTGAATGCTCCTAGTTCATCACACCAGTTCTCTATGGAAGCCTCTTTAAGTAGCCCAAGTTCTTATAGTCAACCTGGCAGTAGAAGCGGGAGTTTACAGGGTATTACGCCATCCAGTCCAGCAGAAGCTAGTAATGCCCGATCTTCAATGAATCGAGAGAGCTTCCAGCACCACAACATGGATGGAATTGCTGAGGTATTTATTCCATAATTGTTTTCACCATGTTTTCTTGCTATCATATCATTAATTGAACACGATGGTTAAATGATTTTGTACAGGTATTATTGGCACTTGAGAGGATTGAACAAGATGAAGAGCTAACATATGAGGTTGGTAAAAATTTTGGCATTTTGATTTCATCTGGTTCCATACACGTGCCTGACTCTTCTTTGCTGTCTTGCAGCAATTGCTTGTTTTGGAGACCAATTTGGTCCTTAATGGACTGAACTTCTATGATCTACACAGAGAGATGAGACTGGATATTGACAATATGTCGTATGAGGTTTGAGATTCCTTGTACTTCTTTACTCCTTCCATGCTTTTTGTGCTCTCGTGTTTCTTTTTCTTTTGTTATCAAAACTGCTGTGCTTCATCAACCAATTTTATTATGAGCAATTAATTTTTGAGTTGAAAGTTACCTCAACAAGCTATGTCATCCTTAGCCATTGTAACCTTACATCATTCCTATTCTGACAGGAATTATTAGCTCTTGAAGAGAGAATGGGTACTGTGAGCACGGCACTAACAGAGGAAGCATTTTCAGAATGCCTTAAGACTAGCATTTATGAGTCCCACTCCTATGGGAGGATGCGACTACAAACCTTGAAGGGGGATAAAGATGACATCAGATGCAGCATCTGTCAGGTCTTTTTTCTGTTCATTAGTTTTTCCTACGTTCTTCCTCTCTCTCGCTCTCTCTCTCTTTTTAATTTGTTTTCTTGCTCTTTTCAATTTTTGGTTTTTTGTGGTCTAATACATGCCTCTCACTGATTTGGAATTTCAAAAAGTCATTTTAAACGAAGGGTTCAAAGCATTAACATGGACTTTATGCAGAAGCAAATTGTGCTAAACCTGGCCATTTTGGTTTCTCACCTCAATGGACCTGTAGGTTCAATCTAGTTACAGTCAGAACAAGTCTGAGATCCTTATACATCTTCGAGAAAAATAACAACCACAATAATTTTAAGATAATTCGTAATTCAGGTTTTGAAAGAAGCCAAAAGTAAAGGCATTTGTTAGTTACACTTGGGAGTAAGTTATTAGAATGAAAATGAGCATATTTATTTGGCTATTTCAGTGTACCAAAACTCTCAGTGTCTATCCATCACCTTGTTTCTCATGCTGCTTAATTTTGTAGTATTGCAGGAAGAGTATGCTGACGGAGATGAAGTGGGAAGGTTACCATGTGAGCATAGATATCATGTGGCCTGCATACATCAATGGCTAAGTCTGAAAAATTGGTGCCTATTTGCAAGACATCAGCAGCTCCCTCCTCATCCTCGTCACCACTGCCATCCTTGTAATCGATTGATGAATTAGATGCTGGCGACTGACTTTTCCATTTTGTACAAAAAGTCTGTCCCCTTCCATATATTTCTTTGATAAGTTTTCTTTTATGTACATAACAATTCTCTTTCAAAAGACTAATAAGTTCAGGCTCTGTAAAGCCTCCACAGTCATAGGTCAATTGTCTACCCAAAACAAAAGAAAACACGAATGAAAATTTCATGGTTTGTTTCTGGCCTTTTGGGACAAATATGATCTTTTTCAAAGTGATGTACTTGTTCCTTGATTGACCAATTTTCAAGGCATTTAAGATTACTTTCGGCATTGGTGTGCCTTGTTGGGGTGATGATCCTTTTATCAAAGCAACTTGCATGCGTGAAGTTAACCCTAGCCTCTCTACGGAATAAAGGAATCTTTGCATACGTGTTTTAGGCCCTTGTCTGCAGCCAAGGTGAACATGTACAAGCTAAGCTTGTGCTTGTTGTCAATGTCTGAAACCCGGCCTATGATTAACCTAGGGAAATCCATCGACTAGACTTGGCTCGAGTTATGGACCGATCTGTACTTAATAACTTTGGTTATTGATAATCATGATTGATAACTTTGGTTATTGATAATCATGATTGAATGCTGGTATGCTAAATAAGGGCATCCATAATTTGTAATATAAGGTAGGCGAAGGTCCTGGTGAAGAAAAATAGTTCCAAAAGCATCTGTGTATCGAGCCTTGGAACATGGGCTTGGGCTATTAAGGGACAATGGAGGCATAGAAAATGGCAGCTTAGCATGGCATGGCCACTTCACACGAACCTATGGGATAATTAATTAACACACAAGGGAAATTAGAAAGATAAAACAGAGGTTGACTGCTCTATCAAAATGATAAAAACAACTATTTAAACAGTCTTGCTTTCCAATTGACAACACAGGGAGGGAGGGCAGGTTCAAGAAACAATGTTTTTCACCCTAAAACATAGTTATTAAACACCGTAGGTGGGTTGAGCTGAGTGTCAACCTGAATCTTAATTGAGCAGGATTTCTTTTCAAATTAATTTAAAAGTTGACTCGGTGAAACCTGATAACCCGATTAGGAGCTGTGTTTGGTCTTTCTCCATTTATTCTGTATGTTTCTCTCTGTATCTTACCTTTCATGCTTGTCATGTAGGTGTTTTTTT